>NC_133531.1:81860252-81862752 GCF_048544455.1 Silene latifolia
ACAACAACAACAACAACAACAACAACAACAACAACAACAACAACAACAACAACAACAACAACAACAACAACAACAACAACAACAACAACAACAACAACAACAACAACAACAACAACAACAACAACAACAACAACAACAACAACAACAACAACAACAACAACAACAACAACAACAACAACAACAACAACAACAACAACAACAACAACAACAACAACAACAACAACAACAACAACAACAACAACAACAACAACAACAACAACAACAACAACAACAACAACAACAACAACAACAACAACAACAACAACAACAACAACAACAACAACAACAACAACAACAACAACAACAACAACAACAACAACAACAACAACAACAACAACAACAACAACAACAACAACAACAACAACAACAACAACAACAACAACAACAACAACAACAACAACAACAACAACAACAACAACAACAACAACAACAACAACAACAACAACAACAACAACAACAACAACAACAACAACAACAACAACAACAACAACAACAACAACAACAACAACAACAACAACAACAACAACAACAACAACAACAACAACAACAACAACAACAACAACAACAACAACAACAACAACAACAACAACAACAACAACAACAACAACAACAACAACAACAACAACAACAACAACAACAACAACAACAACAACAACAACAACAACAACAACAACAACAACAACAACAACAACAACAACAACAACAACAACAACAACAACAACAACAACAACAACAACAACAACAACAACAACAACAACAACAACAACAACAACAACAACAACAACAACAACAACAACAACAACAACAACAACAACAACAACAACAACAACAACAACAACAACAACAACAACAACAACAACAACAACAACAACAACAACAACAACAACAACAACAACAACAACAACAACAACAACAACAACAACAACAACAACAACAACAACAACAACAACAACAACAACAACAACAACAACAACAACAACAACAACAACAACAACAACAACAACAACAACAACAACAACAACAACAACAACAACAACAACAACAACAACAACAACAACAACAACAACAACAACAACAACAACAACAACAACAACAACAACAACAACAACAACAACAACAACAACAACAACAACAACAACAACAACAACAACAACAACAACAACAACAACAACAACAACAACAACAACAACAACAACAACAACAACAACAACAACAACAACAACAACAACAACAACAACAACAACAACAACAACAACAACAACAACAACAACAACAACAACAACAACAACAACAACAACAACAACAACAACAACAACAACAACAACAACAACAACAACAACAACAACAACAACAACAACAACAACAACAACAACAACAACAACAACAACAACAACAACAACAACAACAACAACAACAACAACAACAACAACAACAACAACAACAACAACAACAACAACAACAACAACAACAACAACAACAACAACAACAACAACAACAACAACAACAACAACAACAACAACAACAACAACAACAACAACAACAACAACAACAACAACAACAACAACAACAACAACAACAACAACAACAACAACAACAACAACAACAACAACAACAACAACAACAACAACAACAACAACAACAACAACAACAACAACAACAACAACAACAACAACAACAACAACAACAACAACAACAACAACAACAACAACAACAACAACAACAACAACAACAACAACAACAACAACAACAACAACAACAACAACAACAACAACAACAACAACAACAACAACAACAACAACAACAACAACAACAACAACAACAACAACAACAACAACAACAACAACAACAACAACAACAACAACAACAACAACAACAACAACAACAACAACAACAACAACAACAACAACAACAACAACAACAACAACAACAACAACAACAACAACAACAACAACAACAACAACAACAACAACAACAACAACAACAACAACAACAACAACAACAACAACAACAACAACAACAACAACAACAACAACAACAACAACAACAACAACAACAACAACAACAACAACAACAACAACAACAACAACAACAACAACAACAACAACAACAACAACAACAACAACAACAACAACAACAACAACAACAACAACAACAACAACAACAACAACAACAACAACAACAACAACAACAACAACAACAACAACAACAACAACAACAACAACAACAACAACAACAACAACAACAACAACAACAACAACAACAACAACAACAACAACAACAACAACAACAACAACAACAACAACAACAACAACAACAACAACAACAACAACAACAACAACAACAACAACAACAACAACAACAACAACAACAACAACAACAACAACAACAACAACAACAACAACAACAACAACAACAACAACAACAACAACAACAACAACAACAACAACAACAACAACAACAA
>NC_133531.1:81867752-81870252 GCF_048544455.1 Silene latifolia
ACAACAACAACAACAACAACAACAACAACAACAACAACAACAACAACAACAACAACAACAACAACAACAACAACAACAACAACAACAACAACAACAACAACAACAACAACAACAACAACAACAACAACAACAACAACAACAACAACAACAACAACAACAACAACAACAACAACAACAACAACAACAACAACAACAACAACAACAACAACAACAACAACAACAACAACAACAACAACAACAACAACAACAACAACAACAACAACAACAACAACAACAACAACAACAACAACAACAACAACAACAACAACAACAACAACAACAACAACAACAACAACAACAACAACAACAACAACAACAACAACAACAACAACAACAACAACAACAACAACAACAACAACAACAACAACAACAACAACAACAACAACAACAACAACAACAACAACAACAACAACAACAACAACAACAACAACAACAACAACAACAACAACAACAACAACAACAACAACAACAACAACAACAACAACAACAACAACAACAACAACAACAACAACAACAACAACAACAACAACAACAACAACAACAACAACAACAACAACAACAACAACAACAACAACAACAACAACAACAACAACAACAACAACAACAACAACAACAACAACAACAACAACAACAACAACAACAACAACAACAACAACAACAACAACAACAACAACAACAACAACAACAACAACAACAACAACAACAACAACAACAACAACAACAACAACAACAACAACAACAACAACAACAACAACAACAACAACAACAACAACAACAACAACAACAACAACAACAACAACAACAACAACAACAACAACAACAACAACAACAACAACAACAACAACAACAACAACAACAACAACAACAACAACAACAACAACAACAACAACAACAACAACAACAACAACAACAACAACAACAACAACAACAACAACAACAACAACAACAACAACAACAACAACAACAACAACAACAACAACAACAACAACAACAACAACAACAACAACAACAACAACAACAACAACAACAACAACAACAACAACAACAACAACAACAACAACAACAACAACAACAACAACAACAACAACAACAACAACAACAACAACAACAACAACAACAACAACAACAACAACAACAACAACAACAACAACAACAACAACAACAACAACAACAACAACAACAACAACAACAACAACAACAACAACAACAACAACAACAACAACAACAACAACAACAACAACAACAACAACAACAACAACAACAACAACAACAACAACAACAACAACAACAACAACAACAACAACAACAACAACAACAACAACAACAACAACAACAACAACAACAACAACAACAACAACAACAACAACAACAACAACAACAACAACAACAACAACAACAACAACAACAACAACAACAACAACAACAACAACAACAACAACAACAACAACAACAACAACAACAACAACAACAACAACAACAACAACAACAACAACAACAACAACAACAACAACAACAACAACAACAACAACAACAACAACAACAACAACAACAACAACAACAACAACAACAACAACAACAACAACAACAACAACAACAACAACAACAACAACAACAACAACAACAACAACAACAACAACAACAACAACAACAACAACAACAACAACAACAACAACAACAACAACAACAACAACAACAACAACAACAACAACAACAACAACAACAACAACAACAACAACAACAACAACAACAACAACAACAACAACAACAACAACAACAACAACAACAACAACAACAACAACAACAACAACAACAACAACAACAACAACAACAACAACAACAACAACAACAACAACAACAACAACAACAACAACAACAACAACAACAACAACAACAACAACAACAACAACAACAACAACAACAACAACAACAACAACAACAACAACAACAACAACAACAACAACAACAACAACAACAACAACAACAACAACAACAACAACAACAACAACAACAACAACAACAACAACAACAACAACAACAACAACAACAACAACAACAACAACAACAACAACAACAACAACAACAACAACAACAACAACAACAACAACAACAACAACAACAACAACAACAACAACAACAACAACAACAACAACAACAACAACAACAACAACAACAACAACAACAACAACAACAACAACAACAACAACAACAACAACAACAACAACAACAACAACAACAACAACAACAACAACAACAACAACAACAACAACAACAACAACAACAACAACAACAACAACAACAACAACAACAACAACAACAACAACAACAACAACAACAACAACAACAACAACAACAACAACAACAACAACAACAACAACAACAACAACAACAACAACAACAACAACAACAACAACAACAACAACAACAACAACAACAACAACAACAACAACAACAACAACAACAA